>NC_056732.1:1616136570-1616181570 GCF_019279795.1 Protopterus annectens | reverse complement strand
CAGTATATAAATCTGTTGTGTAATCAAACACTAAATGACAGTAACACAAAACACTTGAAATGTTTTGTGGAATATAATTGGCTTACTCTGCAGAAGAATGACATGACAATAAACGATTAGTGCCTTAAGCTAACAGATTTCTCATGTACAAAAATGTGGAGGCCTCAGAGTGCAATAAGTTGATAATATTATGCAAGAATGAAACTGCAAAGCAATATGTTTTTAAATAGCAAATCTTTGTGTCAGAAAGCATTCTGTATTCCTAACTAAACAGCTGTTCAGATTTAGAATAACATGTTGCAGTGCTTTGCATTGTGTGCAGATGTATTAATGTTACTGTAGCCAGGGACATCTGCCCCAGATACCAAATTCAATAAATAAATAAAAATCATTCTCTTGAAGAATAATAATTAGTTGTTATCTAAGACAGAGACATGATCTGCTTTGCTTGACAAAATGGATCTCTGATCAGTCAGCCTAAAAGATTTAATATCAATCGGAACTGTTGATAAATCTCACACATGGAAAAATACATTTCACTTGTTTAATCTTTTACTAGGCTTTCAAAACTCACATAGCCCAATGGAATATGACAGAAGTAAACTCCATCTGAAAAAAAAATCATTAAAATAATCTTAAGAAATGATGCTTTATTGAAGTTAAAACTTGCTACCAGTAGATGTAAACAGTATAAGGGGTTCTGCAATGATATCTGAAAAAAATGAAGGGCAAGAATCGGAAATGTTGAATGCTACAACAAAATGACATGTTCATAGTTAAGCTATAATTAGATAGGTATTCAGATCTGGAGAAGTTTCAGGCCACAAAATAAGTCCTCATCCACTGTTCCTTCCTGACACATGATCCCATACAAAATTACATCAGAAAATCTCATCACTGCCCTCTGTAAGGGCAGAAACACCATTTCCTAAGGAACAGATGAGCTAGTGAGAATCTTTATTTCTGCAATTAAAAACAGCCTAGCATAACCCTGGACACACATTTTTAGTAAAGTATTAATAAACATCTACTTTGTTAATGGGTCTGTGTTATATATTCAAACTTTCAAAACTTCGAATACTATATGTTCGAAAATATATGGTTAAAGTTTGAAAGACCGTATATATAATAAAAAAAAAGAAAAACATACCTTAACAGTGCAATCGGGGGGCAACCCCCCCTGCACCCCTCTACTTAAATATACCAACTCTGAGACAGCACTTCAGTGCAGAAAATGGAAAATCTCCCATTCTGCACCATACAGCACCATTAAATTGTACCTACGAACTCTTGAAATGACGATCATATGGTGTCGACCATATAACGTTCGACATTTCAAGCATTTGTTGTTCTGACAGGAACAAGGAAATCTCTTCTCTATGGCCTAATCCAGTCATTTTTTTCTCTCTTTTTTTTTACTCAGTAGTAGAAATTGTATGAATAACCTCATAATTTTGTTTATGAGTGTGGATGTCACCCTAAATGAAAGTTCATCTGTTCCTGCGACTTATCTTAGGCTTCTTAAACCATTCAACATGATACCCCATGTTGGAAACATAGAATCTTAGGACTAAAAAAGTAAATGAAGCCTTAATAACTTTGGTCTGCAATTATCTATGTGGACTTACACAACAGGAAATAATTAAAGGACTCTTGCTGTCACTGTTTCCTACCAGCAGTGGAGTTCTTCAAGGCTCTAAACTGGGGGAAGTCCTTTTTGGTATCTTTCCCAGATGTCAAAAGTGCAATATTGCAAATAAAACATCAAAATGCGATTACATGATACCAGAATCTAAGGCCATAATGCAGACAAGTAATTATGGAAAAGAATAGTCAGTACTCTGTGCAGAATCATGATTTAGGTCTGGTGAAGCTGTAATCGCTAAAAGCTTCATTATGCAGACAATTTATGTAGAGTGAATACAAGCAAAGGAGGAAATCATACCATGAAATATTTGTAGTTGGAAGACGTTTTTCTCATCTAGTTAGTTGAACATCAGTATTCTTGTGCACTAGAATTTCTCCAGCATATCTTTTCAGTAAGCTGAAGCCAAGTCTATGATTTTCACAACACTACCATATATTGAACAAAAGTTTCATTGTTCACTTGATGTCTGTTTTTTTTTTTTTGGATTCATTGTATGCATCTTTCAGTCGTGGTAATTGTCATTTTAAATTTTGTGACACAAAACTTAGTTACTTTAGAGTCAGTAACGGCACAGAGATGTTTTATTCTCAAGGAGATGGTAGAATACTGGATTTCGAGCTTTTAAATCTAAATCCAAAACAGTTACTGTGTTGTGCATGGTTATACCATTTAGTCCAAAAGGAATAAAATAATTGTCAGGATTTTGAGAAATGTCATTGGGTTTTTGTTATTACTTTTTTCTTTCATACCTGCAGTTACCAATTAGTTTTAAAAAGACACTCATTCAAATGTGTGGTTATGAACTATGTTATATGAATAAATGTGTTATCAGAATGTCTACTCAAACAAATGGTCATTTGTTGTTTGACACTATTCACTCAGTTCAAACTATAACAGGCTTATGCTTTGATCCAGAGGTTGGATCATAGCTGAAAAAAATCAGCTGTCTTGTCCACCTATGCTGTTAACAAACAGAAACAAATAAGCGCCTCAGGTATACATATTAATTATAATTATACATATTAACAGAAAATACACCCCTGGGATCACTTCATTGGTTCTGCTTGACAGATGATCAGTTAATTAATCAATGGGGCGGCAAAAGCTGACACACTCTGGCTAGGCTTATAAATGCCCTTGGGCAGATAGCCTAGTACCTACCTATGAACCTATGAATCACATATTTCTTGTATGTTTAGAATTATTTTTTCATGTACATGACTTCTGTCTTTGGTGCTCATTTACCTGCATTTCTTGGTAAACCGTCTATTTTTGAAATCAGAAAAATTAACTTGAGCTTATCTCCTGCATGACTCACCACATTGTTGTCTGAACCTGAATGGAAAATCTCAGCTGGGTGTAATACAAAATGAATAAGGAATATTCATGCAATTGCAACATAATGGCCATGCAGGATTATAATATCAGTGCTAGGTTTCATCTGCTTACTCTGAAATGAAAAGAGGTGTGATTTCTGTTTGATTTGCAATATATGAGGCTTTTTAATTTTTTTAAGTAATCATGTTTCACTGAGACTGTGTGGCAAATTAGCTCTCAGATGGCCCTAGTGTATCATTTTCTCTAGAAAAAAATAATTCTGCAAGTAAACTTAACTTCATTTCAAATGCATCGTATTGAAAACCTGGACTTTAATATATAAGTCTATAATAGGTGCCTAAATAAGGCATCTCACACATTATTCTTATGAACGTCTCTCCCATAATCACAGATTCTGCCCTTTGACCTACCAAGAGGTTCACTGATGTATAGTCAAAGCACAGTAACGTTGCACTTTCAACTGATTGCTACAACTAGTTCATGTGAACAGAATCATGATTATTTGAGTGTCAATACAAGATTAATCTTTTAGTCGGTATAAATGCGATGTGTGAAAACTCCTGAGGAAGAGGGAAAGTTTAAAAGCTGTACAATCACCTTCATAGAGAATGCGTATGCCTAACTCATGCTGAGAAAGGGTAGGATAAAAGCAGAATGTCCTCTTTCCCAATCTTTATTACTATGTTGGTTACACTGGGCTGCAAAGAAAGAAAAGAAAAGACAGCCAAACAGCGGTGCCAAAAAAATAAAGTATTAACAGACATAACTGAACTGTTACATTGCACTGTGCATTGCAAGTGTTATGCACTGTTGCACAGACAAGTGAATTGGTATAGGATATGGTTCATGGTATATCTTGCAAATGAATCATTGGTAAGGACACAGGACCTCTTGTTGCATACTACTCTATAGATCTAGGACTTCATTTACAGGTTGATGCTTCACAGAAAAAAAACAGATTTGTGGGCATTTCTGTCACAGGAAGGTAAATATAGCATAGCAGTATATGCATCAAAGTTGTTAACCACCACTGAGAAATATTATGCACATATGGAAATAGAGCTTTTTGCAATTTGCATTTTGAGACCACTGTATGTAGTAGAAAGGATATTAATTATCAGAATACATCTTGACAAAAAACACTTAACCATTGTATGAGCATGTTAGCAGGAAACATTTTGCAGCTGCAAAGATATGGCACTGAAATTGTATATTGTGCAGGTAAAAAACATTCTAATAGCAATGCTTCCAGAAAATACCATGTCAGGAACATTTTAAGAGTAAATGAAAGAAAGCCCAGATGCAAATCATGATGAAAAACCTTTTAGCTTTATAATATGGAAATCACTGATTAAGATTCAATTATTTTGAAGATGAAAGCTATGGTTGCTGTCTATGATATTCCTCAGAAAAGCATACATGTCAATGATTTACTTTCTTTTTACCTAGTTGTTCACCAGGTAAGCCCACTAGAAAAAAATTCTCCCTTTTCAGGGACAAGCCAGGAGAACTGCATGGTTATGAGATGTACTCTGAGTCACACTATAAGGAAATGGAGGTAGAAGGAATTAAACCCTGTAACCTGAGCATAGGAAGCAGCCTATTAACTGATAAGAGCTATAACACTTAGCATTACCTGCTTGTGAACATGTTCTGAGAATCTGAGAATCTGATGTTAGCAGTATGCAGGTAGGTTCAGGATGGACTTAATTATAAAATTATATGAATTCTACTTACCAGAAGGGCCTAAGAGTCAGCAATATACCACTAGCGTGCACATTTATATCAGAATAGACCATTTCATTAAAACCTGCAAAAAGGCAAAGAGTCAGAACTGGAACATTATAACTATCTCACAATTTGGTGGCTTCTGAGATGGTCAAAATAGGGAATGCAAGGGTATATAGTCCTATAAAGTGGCAAGTAGGGATTTTGTATCAGATGTAAGAATTAATTTTATATTAGCTAATCTGATCTATTTTTCTAAATGCAGGGGGGTTTCTAGTAACTGGTTGGCAATGGACTGACCTATATTAACCAGCAGTATTTCAGTATACTTTATTTTATTTTATTTTATTTTATTTTACATTTGTTGACCGGGCTAGTCCAGCTGGATGTATGTCCATTTTCAGTGGAGGCCCGGGGAGAAAAGCTCCAATGGTTATTACAAGTTTAAACAAAAAACATAAAAGGATAGAAGGATAAAAGGATGAAAACAAAGATGAAAAGATTATATACAAAATTGAGTTAGTAGATCGTATACAAAATTGAATTAGTACATGTAAAACACATATAAGAGGAAATAGCAATTACAAGATAAGATTAATAATCAAATAAGTAATTACTTGCAATACACACATGATAATACATAGCGTGAGTAACAAATTGACAAAGTAATGTGAAAGAAAAATTTTTTTTTTTTTTTTTTTTTTTTTTTTTTTTAGAAACTTATAAAAGTCTATTCAATATGTTCAACACAAAGGAATCAGAGCAGACTAAAAGTCTTATAAAATGAAATCAAAACATGAAGGATAAAACGCTGTGTTTTGCAGAAAATCAGAAGATTGTCCATTAACATAAATGATGCTGATGAGATATAAAAGTTATTAACTGACATATGGGCATTTCACAGTGTAGTAATCAGTATTCAAAATCAGATCTGTACTAACCTGCTTGACATGCACAATTATGTCAACCGTAATCTTAATAATAACAAATTTTAAAGTTAAAACAGACATACCTGCAGGAATTGCAAAAGTCATTGTTTAATGATTATTTAAGTTAGTTAAAAAACTGGGCATGAATATCATTCTTATTAATCATGGCTTCTAGAATATCTGGATAAAATACGATTTTGAATTCACATTTGACCTTTTTACACAATACACTGTCATGGGAAGAAATGGTCATCTGGTCAGCTGAGTTAGTGACAGTGTCTTGTTAGTAGTTAAAAATACCCAAGATAAAAATAAATAGATCCACAATGCAACAGAAAGAAAACATAAATCCACAGAATAAAAAACACAGCGTATCCTCACCAAAGAACTCACTTTCTTGGAAATTTATTTTAGCACTTTTGTCTTAAAAAACAAGATTTCTTTAGAAATTACAATGCTATAAAAGACATTAAATTTTAAGTATGCAGCAATTGTGATAAAAGTAATGTACTAAAGACATCATCTGATAAGCATCATGTGATAAAACATATGATATCTGCAACACAAAAATTACTTTTTTTTGCAAGATGTTTGAATTTCACTTCTATGGTGCTGAAAAAAATGAACATGGCTTCTTTCAGGGGCATTTGGAGAACTTTCTGGAATACTGTGAACTTTACTGGCAACTCAGATTTCATGTCAACAGTGCACCTCTAACGATCTGAATGGATATATCAGTGTTAATTACATTCTTAAAATGAAGGCAGTGAGAATATACATGATTAATTTGATGATGCAATATTTACTTCTGTTTTTAAAAATTCCTTACAAAGATGTCAGTCAATGTGTATAATTTTATGCTTAGAGTTTAGAGCCTTAATCTCCTGCATTAACTGCTAGAACTTCACATCTTCAATTTTAAATCACTAAGATTTATAGTCAGATAGTAGTAGTAGTACCAGTTATTAGAATTTTATACTTTTTGTTGCTCAGATTTAATTTTTTTATTTTTATTTATTGATATTTGTTAACTGGATTGGTCCAGCTGGGTTTGTAGCTAATTTTCAGTGGAGACCTGTGGAGAAAAGCTCCAGTTATATACAATTTATAGTAAAAAAATTATTTACATTCAAAGATAATACAGATTCTTGAAATTCAAAAGGTCATAAAATAAAATACAATGTAGAAAGCAAGCACATAGCAATATACAAGTAACAATTTTACAAAGATAAATATAGCTCTACATATTGTATTAAGTCTTCAGTTTAGTTGTGTCGGTTTAGTAGGTATATAGTAGTAGGCAAATTTTCAGAAACTGCATGTTTATGAACAAACCATTGCTCTGCTAAATTTTTAAATGAGTTAGAGTAGTTTGCCTCTTATCTATCTCTGATTTTGCAGAGCATCACTGACTCTGCCTCATATTTATGCCCGGTGCATTGATAAATTCTTTCTTCTGGTAAATCACTGAGGATTACAGTCAGTCTGTAATACTAGTCATTATAGTTTTGTTGTTTTTTTTATTCAGAGAATGCATGTCCATGCAATATTTATTGTTCTGTTAACATTGTATGTAATTTGAGGTTTTTGGTACTTATGTTAACACATTGTTTCCTGTTAGTCAAATGTAAAGGGTTTGAATCCTTTCACCTCCATTTGCCTACTTTGTGACTTTAAGCAAGTCACTTATCCAGACACTGCTCATGGGTCAAATCTTGTTACTGTATCGACTTTCTAAGAAAATAAGAGAACTGTTTCAGAGCTATTCCTGATTTCATTCCTTGTTTCTGATTCTTGAGCTAAAATATTAAGAGGGAAGAGGAAATTTGCATTGTCTGCTTCTGACAACAGCAAACTGAGATACACTTCTAGACCATTATTTATGAATTTAGTCATTCACTTGATCTCAAGCAAATATCTGAGGCATACAGTCATACAAGTGTCTATAATTGGTGATTGTATGGGTGTCTGTGTTTGTATGTGTGCGTGTGTGTGTGTGTGTGTGTGTATGTGTGTGTGTGTGTGTGTGTGTGTGTGTGTGTGTGTGTGTGTGTGTGCACTCTGACATGAGGGTCAAAGATAATAAAAATATTAGTAATGTAGTGGATGAAGTATAAGAACTGAGATGGGGAGAAAAACTAAATTTGTTTGCTACTGATAATTTGTATCTAGAGATACTAAGAGAGAATACAGAGTATTTTTTTTCCTTTTGTGTATATAAGTGTGTGTGTGGGGGGGGGTCCCTGTACTTTCTTCAACTTACTCTCAAGTCTATAATGTTTTAAGAGCTGGGTGTGTATGATACAAAATATGTTACAACTGCTTTATAAGTTTTTGTTAAAATAGTATAAAAGGAAAACTTTACTCTGTAACCAAGTGACTACTCCAGCAAGCAAAATGAAACCGGGGTATCACAAAAGTTGTATATATTTAACGTTTGTAATTTAACCTAGGTGTGAGCTTTCTTCTTAGTTGTTAGATGTTGGCATTCTGGTTAAAGTGTTTACCTTACAAACACAAGGTGCAGGGTTTGATTCTCATATGAGGTAATTGGCTAGGCTGAAAATGGCCCACAAGGGTAGTTAGCATAGTATGAATCGATGTTGCATTTTACCCATGCTTTCCACATTGTGCAAGGCAGTATGCTATTCTGTGTTTTCAAGATGGAAGGGTGGCTATGGCTGTAGATTAATTCTTTTGCTTGATGATATTAAGGAAGGGATGGGATTGTATTCATGTGTAACTATGATGTGTGCTCCCCCCCTAGCATTTTGTAAATGTTCCACTTTATAATAGGTAGTGTAGCATCCCATATTTTGAAAATATAAAGTTATCTATGTCCGTAGTTTGTTTAATTATTTTGCTTACCAGTGCTATGGAGGTTATGGCAATGCTAAACAATACTAAAATGCCTGAAAATGGAAGAAGCTTTAGTTTAAGAATTTAGGAACATGTTGTTTTAATCATCTTAGTCATTAAAAGTAAAAATTCTTAAGGTCTTCTGCTTAGACGTGTTCATAGACAGTTATACTAACATTCAGAAATCATAACAGTATAATTTTTAAACCACATTCAAAGAAGTATTCAAATCCTGGAATGGAGTATTGTGATCAAACATTACCTTTTGAGTTCTACCAATACTTCCCAACTGTCCCGATTTTTGTAGAACATGCCTAATTTCACTTCAAAAGTTTGCCCGGTCCCTCATACTTTGATTTTCTGGCAAATCATTCATGACTACAGTAATGCCAGGCATACCTCTCAGATAGGTTCATAGGTTCATACTAGGCTATCTGCCCTAGGGCATTTATAAGCCTAGCCAGAGTGTGTTTGGCTTTCGCCACCCATTTTAAATTAATTTTGCTATGCCCTTTTTCGAGGTTAGTATACTGTGCCTCTGTCTAACAGTGACACAGAAGTGATACCTGGGGTAAACCTATGATCTCCCATCCACTCTTGAAGAGAGTCAATGAGGGACTCTGCCTAACCTGGACTGGGATTTTATTCCAGAGTGAAGGGAGCCTCTGGGTTATGAATCTGTCCCTCCGATATTCCGATTTTAGCAGAATGTCTACATTTTGCCTGATATTTCTGGTCTATGCCTCATAAAATTTGCAGTTTTCTGGCAAATAACTGAGGATTGCATTCATTAAATAATGACAGGCATTTGAGTTTCAGTCTTCATATCCTTCAGAAAATGCATGCTAACATAAAACCTATTATTCTAACAACGTTCAAAGTTTATAAGAGCAGTATTTGAAATCAGTCCCTATTTTTGGACCTTTGCCCCCACCCCATTATTTTAGGCTTTGACCAGATTTGTTGCACTATGTGGTTGAGAGGTACGCACAGTCATTAGAGTTTTATAATTCTCATTGTTCAAGAAAATGTAATATAGATGCAAATGGTATTGTTCTATTAACTTTTTAAATGAATTAGGGTAATATTTAAAAATTGCTCCTGATTTCACCCCTACATTAATTTTGGCTTTGTCCAGACTTCTTTACCAAATGCATTCAGAGGTTTGCTGCTACTCTACAATATTTAGATCTAAATTATTTCTATTGCTGTTATTTCAGCTGACCAGAAATGGAATACTACTAGGTTTTTCAGGGTACTGCATTTGCTCGGTATAGTTTTTGTCTTCGAGATGTTTCAAAATGTTAGTAACACCCCTAGATTTGTATATAAAACTGATTTTAATTTAAAATATTTACTTGAGAGCACCTCGCTGGCCTTGTTCAAGAGAAATCTTGACCAATGGATGGGAGATCGCAGATATACCCCAGGGATTACCTCAGTGTCACTGCTCGACAGAGGCACAGCAAAATAATGGGTATAGTTCCCCATACTAAAGGGGTGGCGTAAGCCACAAAACAATGGGCTAGGCTTGTAAATGCCCTCGGGCAGATAGCCTAGTATGAACCTATGAACCTATGAACCTATGAACACTCAATAAGCTCGGTCAATTTAAACTTGAAGGGAACTACAAAATGTGGTGCTTGTAGTTACTGTAAATATATTCTCGATGAGAGTAACATTTAGGTGGGTGACCCCCTTATAAATGTTAGATTGGCTATGGGGAATTGTGAAGCCAAAGGGCTTATATACATTGCAGTTTCTGTAGGATGTCAACAATTCTATATAGGGAAGCCTGAGAGACCCTTCTGAAAATCTATGAGCATTTATATGCGATAAGAACGAAAAATTATAAGAATGGGTTAAGCAGACATTTGGAAAATTTTCTGCTTTGCCCTGGATTCCGTTTTGGTATTTTACAAATAGTAAAGGAAGACAATAGGGGGAAACATTGGCAAAACAAACTGGAAACTATGGAATTTTTGTGGCAACTTAGGTTAAATGCCACTATATGTCCTGGTATCAATGACTGTTGTTCCTTAATGTCGATTTTAAAATTCAAATCAACAATTTTAAAATAATGTTTAGGGTATGTTTTTAAGTTGAACAACAGTTTAGATGTGATGATGTCATCAATTATATTAAGGTTTTAATTAGTGGGTGGAATTGATTGCAATGTATTTAAGTGACTTGCAGTTTTTGTATTTGGTTCTGATGAAGTCCTGATTTTTCAAGGATGAAAGCACTTGACTGGATTTTTTTGATACTATTGGTTGTGTATCATCATGTTTTGTTGTGACAACTTATTAAATAGAGCTATTTTTAACAGGCTGCACTTGGCAATTCATTACAAGGTTCGGTACTCTTTTTATAGTTTTTGTCTTTATCAGTGCTGATTTCCTTGGTAAGTGCTGAAAACATGTCATTGGACTAGAGGGACTTACCCAGTAAACAAAACATATAAATTAATTAATTAATTAATTAATCGTTGCCACTATATCTTAAATATTTCATATCTTTGTTCTCTGAATTAGCAAATGGTAATGGTTATTATATATCAATGGAACATTTGCTGTAAAGTGATCTTGTTTGCTTTTTTCCCAGAATCCACTTCTAGCCCCCTTTTATAGGAGTCATGCTAGAAGTAAGGAAATCCTGTTTTTTTTTTTAACTTCCATGTAAATAGGATGTCAGTAGTGTAAGTCACAGTTGCCTTTCACAACTTCCGGAACCTACTGTCATTTTCATTTTTTTGTTTGTTTTTTTGCTTGAATTATTTTAATTTGTGTTCTCAGAGAAGCTCTTACCCCTTTAACAAAATACACTAGCTCAGCTGCATATTTAAAAGCTGCTGACAAAATGTGCTGTATTGGTTTAAAAAAAGATTTCCTGTGTAATGCAGCATAGAACAAAATAAGTTTGACTTTCTGTTTTTGAATTTGGGTTAATGGTATTTTTTCTCATCAATGTCTTTGTGAATGACATTTGCCCATCTCTGGTGAATTGGTAGCTATACTCTTGAATTGTTACACTATGACATACCAACACTTCATACAAACAATAATTGTTGAGCATGACAAATTAGTAGTTTTTGTGTATTGTAAACAATTCCAGGACTTGTAAGATTGTGACATTCGCTGCTTTTCTAGGTTCATAGGTTCATAGGTTGAAACTAGGCTATCAGCCCTAGGGCCTATGCAAGCCTAGCCATAACAATTCCCTGGATATTTCTTCCCACAATATTTACTTCTCTGGGCCCCTGTCTAGCAGGGCGACTGACATGATCTCCGGGGTGAATTTCCTATCTCCCATCCAATCATCAAGGTTCCTTTTGAAGAGTGCCAATGAGGCACTCTGCTTGACATGTATGGGCAGTCTATTCCAGAGTATGGGGAGTCTCTGGGTCAGGAACCTATCCCTCCAGCATGTTTTGTTCATTGTGATGACAAGGTTTAGATCCCTGGCTCTGAGGGATTGGGATTTCTTTAAGTGGAGCATGTCCAACAGCTCAGGGTTTGACATGGCCTTGTATGTTAAGCAGAGATCGCCTTTGAGTAGATGATATGCCACAGAGTATAGCTGGAGTTTTTTTAGATGGTCAGCATATGGTATCTGCTTTAGGCCTGTGATTCTTTTAGTGAGGTATTTATGTGGCCTTTCCAGCTGTTGCAGATGTCTTGTGAGGTACATACCAAACGGGGCATTATACTCTATAATGGGTCTAATGAGGGATGAGTACAGTGGGACAATGGCCTCCTTTTTTCTGGATGAAAAGCCCTTAGTGATGAGGTGTGTCATATAGAAGGATTTCCTGACTGTTGTGGTGATGTGGTTATCGAAAGTGAGACCACTGTCCACCTGTGTCCCTAAGTCTCTCATCACACTTTCGATGTTTAGTGTCCTGCCACCTATGTGGTAATTCATGGGTACATGTTTTTTTCCAAAGGGGATAACTATATATTTCTTGGCATTAAGCTTGAGCCCATGGCTCTGGCACCAGGAATCTGTTTCTGTAAGGCCCTTTTGTAGAATATCCACATAATTTGGGAATTCAACAATGGCTCCCCATTTGCAGTCATCTGCAAACTTTGTTAGCCAGAGTCCCTTAGTGTTGGCCTGTACTTCAGAGAAGTAGATGCCAAACAAGAGTTGTCCCAGGACTGAAACCTGAGGTACTCCACTTGTCACTTGTCTGGAGCTGGATGTGAAGTCGGCTACTTTTACAGTTTGGGTTCTGTCAGTAAGCCAGTTGGCAATCCATCGAGTGACGTAGGGATTTATGCCCAGCTTAGTAAGTTTATCTATGATTCCAGAGTGGGGGATGGTATTGAAGGCCTTGGAGAGGTCCAGATAGGCTGTGTGGACCACCTTACCCTTGTCCACAGCTCTGCAGACTGATTCGAAGAAGTCAATCAGATTCAGGAGACAAGATCGGCCCTTCACAAACCCAAACTGAGTGGGGTCCAGTGTTTGAAGGTTGCCAATGTCTTTGTTTATAAGTTCCATGATAATGCGTTCCATGCCCTTGCAGATCAGGCTTGTCAGACTGATGGGGCGATAGTTCCCGGGATCCAAGGCAGATCCTCCCTTGTGGAGCAGAATAACTAGCTGTGCAACACTCAGTGGGCACGAAGACTGAGGTGAGGCTATGATTAAACATGACACTTAGGTGAGGTGTCAGTTCATTTTGTAGTTCATGTAGTACACAGCCTGGGATGTCATGTGGTCCCATGGATGCCGTATTCTTAGCTTTGGAGAGTACGGTTTCTACCTGTGTGGCCATGATTATTGGAATTTGGCAATCTTTTGGTATTGAGATGGGCCCTTTAGGGGGTGAGAGGGGGTGAAGATGGCACTAAATCGATCTGCTAGGATATTGGCAATATCCTTGGGATCAGTATATTTAATGCCATTCTGTTGCAGCTCAGAGCAGATCTGAGTATTGCCATTTAGATTCTTGACATAACTATAGAATGCCTTGTGGTTGCCTTTGGAATCTTTAGTAATTTTATTTTCGTAACTAGCTTTTGAGGATTTTATGAGGGATCTCAGCTTCTTACTGAGGCTGGTGAGGGAGTTTTTTTCATCCTGGGATTTTCCTCTTTTTAGCAACAGTTTCTTCCTTCTGTTGTATAGTTTGTTTATAGCAGGGGACCACCAGATTGGCTTCCTTTTTTTGGAGAAGAGCATCTTGGTTCTATTTGGGATGACATGATTCATGCAAGCGTGGATGTGCTCGTACAGTGCCTTAGTGTAGGATTCCGCAGTCGAACTTCCAGATCCTATCTGCATGGGTGTTGTGGAGTTTGTCACTTCTGACTTCAGTAGCTTGAAGTTGGCTTTGGAGAAGTTTTTTAAGTAGGTTTCCTTACTGGGGGGTGGGGGTGGGATGTGGATGTCAAGGTTGATTTGCTTATGGTCAGACCTGACCAATGAGGGGGTGACCACTGGTGTGGAGCATCTATCTCTCATGTTGGTAATGACCAGGTCTAGGATATTGGAGCCCCTGGTGGGACAATGGATTAGTTGATCCAGGGCGTTGGAATTTATGAATTCCAAGAACCACTGGGAAAAGGAGTTGGTACCCGAGTAGTTTTCCCAATTAATGGCAGGGTAGTTGAAATCACCCAGTATTAGGGTGTTTGTTTGTATCTTAATATGTTCTAGTATGTTCAGAAAGGTGTAGTGAGAATCTTGGGGCATGGTGGGGATCTGTAGCAAGCTACAATTTGGATTGCAGTCTTACCTAGTATTAGTTGCACCTGGAGAATTTCAGATGCATTGTTTTGGGCAACTAGGCTGGAGGTGTGAATATCCTTGGTAAATATGGACACTCCTCCACCTTTAGTGTTTCGGTCTTGGTTTTATGGCCGAAAAGTGTGGTAAGAATTGTAGCCTGGTATTGCATGTGTGCTCTCTGGAGCCTTGAACCAGGTCTCAGTTACTGCACAGAAATCGATGTTCTCCATTTTTAGGAATGCCTCGAGAGAGTGCATTTTGAGGTTTAGACTTCCAGCATTGAGTAGCATTACCTTCAGATTTTGCATGCTTGTATCTGTTACGTTGGTGGTTTTATCCTTTGAACCTTGCCTAAAAAAGGCACTATAGGGGTGGCAAGAGCTTTAGCCAGTAACCTGAATCCCAGGGGTGACAGGTGCAGACCATCTCTGGCAAAGCATCATGGTTTGTCGACCATGTCCTCCCAGGCAGACAAATACTGGATCCCCTTTGAATGACACCAGAAGCTTAGCCAATTGTTGAAGTCAATCATTTTGTCCTTATACTGCGGTATCATTCTGGGCGAAGGCAGGATGCCACTCAGGGCTAGGGTCATACCTGCCTGGGTCACATGATCCAAGAGCTCTTCCATGTCTCTTTTCATGCAGGCCAGGGAGGTACGTCTCAAGTCATTCACTCCAGCATGGACAATGACAGAGTCATATTTGTAGTTGTTGTGGTGTGACTTGAGTGCATGCGTTATGTGGCAGATCCTGGCACCCAACAGGCAGCTGACTGTAATTTTCTCCTTGTTCAGCCTGGTGAGTGGGACATCAGTGTGCCTGACTATAGAGTCACCTATGACTAAAGTGTTGGGTACATTGTCTTGCCTTAGGGGCTGTTGTTGGGTGGCACACTGGTGTTGTGAGCTATGTGTCACTTTGTTTGTGACTGGTGTTTGTTTGCGTTTCAGCTTCGGAGGTCCTTGTTGCTTGGGCAAGTTATTGTTAAGGGCCTCCGCATATGTGGGTTTAGCGTTGCTATGTGTGGGTGTTGATGGTGTGGGTTTTGAAGGGTTATGAGTTGCTTGAGGTGTAATGCAGGTGTTAACTTTCTCCTCTTGACTGTCTAGCACAATCTTGGCCGGAGAGAGCTTTGCTTCCAGTTTGGCTATGTAAGTGCATCTCTCGCAGGTTGTAGTGTTGGGTGGTAGGAGGAGAGGATTGTCTGTGTACATGAGGCAGTTGCCGCATTGCCCCAGTATGCCCAGATTCACCAGGTGGACAAGAGAAGTCACTGGAATCTGACCCTTGGACATGCCTGTTTATGTGCTTTTTGTAAAGTTTAAGAGCTGTTTTCCCTTACGTTTGCAAGGTACTTTGCAATTATAGGCAGTTTAGTGCCTATGATTAATTTCTCCTTATTGACAAGGAGAGCTGAGTGCTTGTATCAGTTTCAGGCTTCCTAGTGCTTTCCAGCAGGTTCTAGAGCAAGTGCTAGTTACAGGGATTCAGATTTTAGTGCTACCACTGAGAAACCAGCTAGTTTTAAGGGAATATTTTAAGTGCAGACTTTCTGGCACCTGGAATAGTTTAACTGTAGCCTCACAGTGCTGCATGATGTGAAAAATGTGCAAACACATGCGTTTTTAAGCCAGAAAGTTGAAAGGGATAGAAATCAGCCCAAAAGGCTAATAAAATTACAATTTCAGAGCTGGAAATCACTCCTCTAGCGTTAGATAGGCAGTACAATGCTCACCAGTCCCACTGGTAGGCAGTAGGACTTCCCTCTACCAAAGCAAGGTCTGGATAGCTCTGAGCACAGAAAATAAAGTCCTGAGACAAGCAAAGCCTGGGATATGGACTAGCTAGAAAATGTGGGAAACGAGCAAACAAGATAGTATTTTTTTGTTGTTGAAACAGGCGAAACAATGCAATAATACAGTAAATAAACACAGAAAAGGCTAACACACTTGAGTGTGTAGTCCTAAACAGTAAATGCAATTTAAACTCTACAAAATTAGCAATTTAAAACTTTTTATATGAAGCAAGGCAAGTGCTCAACTGAAAAACGATTTAAGAGGCAGTAACACAGCAGAATAAGTAGCTAGTCTACATATACAGAGAAGTCTATATATACAGAAAAGCAGCTAAAACACACAAACACTTTAGATGCAGTGCAACCTAGAGCACTTGAGTTATAGCAATATTAAGGTAATTACAGTTATAATAAATGCTCTAAAATATACTCTATATTTCCAAAATGCTTGAGAAGCACAGTCAAAAGACAAGGAGATTCAGGCAAAAACATTTTTTTTTTTTTGAAAGGGAAAAAGGAGAAACAGAAGGCCTTATCAAATGTTCTTTCTGTATTAGGTAGAATGAGCTAATGACACTAGACTGGGAGGAATGTCCCAAATCAGATATACAGTAGGGGTGGGCAACTGCAAAGCCACCAAGTATAACAGCAAGACACCAGCTGGGAGGGTGGGGACAATACTAAAGCTATTAGCCTACAGACAGTAAGCACTACAGAAAGCCACAAAATGAAAGTTTTTAAACAGATAAAAGATTTGTAAAGATACAGAATGCTTTTAACTGAAAACAAATCAGTTACCCGTGCAGATTAGTTAATAGCAATAAAATACACTAAAAAACTAAGCAGCAGGCAATAAAAGTGCTATATATAAATTGCTAGAAACAATAATCAGTATAAATAATCGAACAAAACAGGATACTTATATATATCTCAGCTAAGAGTTGTAGTCAACACCTCTCATCCACTCTGCTCAGTGTGTATAGATAGAAACCCTCTCAAAGTTAGGGCTTTACAAAAACTCAAAAGAACCAGCCCCCACTAGCCAGCAGCCAATTAACACAATCTAGCCAAGGTAAAGAAAGGCTTCAGCTAATTCAAGATGGCTTGTTCATGTGAACAATCACTGTATAAACAAACAAGCCCAGAGCCAACAATTCTGAACTAGGACAAATACTAAAGCTATTAGCCTACAGACAATAAGCACAAGAGAAAGCCACAAAATGAAAGTTTTTAAACAGATAAAGATTTGTAAAGATACAGAATGCTTTTAACTGCAAACAAATCAGTTACCCGTGTAGATTAGTTGATAGCAATAAAATACACTCAAAAACTAAGCAGCAGGCAATAAAAGTGCTATATATAAATTGCTAGAAACAATAATCAGTATAAATAATCGAAAAAAAACAGGATACTTATATATCTTAGCTAAGAGTTGTAGAGAAATAGTCTACTTTTTCAACAGCTGATTATGAGTGATTTGTTGCCATGCATCATGTATTTTATACCCCACTTCTATCGTGTTTTGGTGGGGTTTTGTTTCACATGTCCTACACACCCCATCAGATAGCTGCTATGCCCCTGTTGTGCCCCACAAGAAAGGGAACCTGAGCCACTACTCAACTTTAGAACATCATTAGATTTAAAAACTTTCTTTAAAGTCTAATTCCTTGATTTAACAACAGGCAGAATTCTTCCACTAGAGGCTTCTTCGTAGCTTTTGTGCTAATTTTTGTTGGCTTTTTGCTAATGGCAGCCTTGCAGAACTTGTCTGGGGTACCTTCTAGTTATAGGTCAATTGACAGTAAAAATTCACTTTTAGATAAATTGTGACTATGAAAATAAGGAGGGTATGTATTCTGACAGTTTTGTCACCAGTGAAGATGTTTCACTTATCATCCCTTAATACTGATTTAGTGGATATGAATTATAGGTTTATAGGTTCATAGGTAAGTACTAGGCTATCTGCCCAAGGGCATTTATAAGCCTAGCCAGAATGTGTTGGCTTTCTCCACCCCCTTAGATTAACTAATCCATGTGCCTCTGTCCAGTAGAGCCATTAGTTAACTGTGCCACTGTCCAACAGAGCCACTGCAGAGATCCCCGGGGAAAATTTTCTGTTTCCCATCCACTTGTCAAGGTTTCTCTTGAAGAGTGTTAGTGAGGGGCTCTGCCTGATGTATATTAGAATCCTGTGCCAAAGCATGGGGAGTCTCTGGGACAGGAATCTATCCCTCCAACATGTCCTTTTTATCATTGTGTTGAGGTTTATATCTCTAGAGCATGTGGCTCTCCGGGAATTGTTTTTTTTTTTTAGGTGGAGCATATCCATCAATTCTGGGTTGGACATGGCCTTGTATGTCAGGCAGAGATCACCTCTGAGTAAGCGGTATGCAACCGAGTACAGCTGGAGTTTCTTGAGTCGGGCTGCATAGGGCATCTGTTTGAGGCCAGTAATCCTTTTGGTGAGGTACTTTTGTGGTCCTTCCAGCTGTTGCAGGTGTCTTGTAAGGTACATCCCAAATGGGACATTGTATTCTATGATAGGTCTAATGAGTGATTAGTAGAGAGGCACAATAACCTCTTTTGTTCTAGATGCAAACCCTTTTGTGATTAGGTGGGCCACATAGAAGGATTTTCTAACCACCTTGGCAATATGATTATCAAAGGAGAGATTACTATCTACTTGGGTCCCTATGTGGTAGTTCGTCGGTACTTTGTTTTTTCCAAAGGGGATGACTATGCACTTTTTGGCATTTAGCTTCAGGCCATGATTTTGACACCAAGTATCCATCTCAGTGGATACAAATCTTCCACTTTTTGTTTCTTTTCCATTTACATTAAAAGGTTTCTTGTTTATCGAGTTGACAAACACAACTGATAGATGATATGGACTCATATGTAGTACTTAATGGTGAGGGAGTGACTTCAGCAGATTTCCACATGCATTCCCAACTGAGGGTGAAGTTTAATGTCTACAGTTATGGAAGAACATGAATACAATTATTGAAGGATTGGGATTTCTTTAGATGTAGCATTTCTAACAGAGCTGGGTCAGACATGGCTTTGCAAGTCAAGCAGAGATTGTCTTTAAGCAGGCAATATGATACAGAGAATATTTGGAGTTTTTTGAGTTTGTCCATATAGGACAAGTGTTTAAGTCCCAGGATCCTCTTTGTGAGGTACTTTGCATCCTCTCCAGTTGTTGCAGGTGTCTAGTGAGGTACATGCCAAATGGGACATTGTACTCGATGATTGAGGGAAGAGTAGAGGGAGACAATGACCTGGGTTTTTCCCAAAGGGGATGACAACACTTTTTTTGGCATTGAGCTTAAGGCCATCTTTCTGACACCAGTCGTTGGTCTCAGTGAGGCCATTCTGTAGGTTGTCAACATCACTTGGGGAGTTAATGATAGCTCCCAACTTGCAATCGTCTGTGAACTTTGTCAGCCAGAGTCCCTTCATGTTGGCCTGGACTTCAGAGAAGTTGATACCAAACAGGAGAGGACCCAGGACCGAACCCTGTGGGACTCCACTCATGACTAGTCGGCAGTCTGACTTGGAATCAGCTACTTTCACACTGTGGGTTCTCTCTGTGAGCCAGTTTGCAACCCACCTAGTGATATAGGAGTTGATGCCAAATTTAGTGAGTTTTTCTATGGTTCCTGAGTATAGAATGGTATCAAAAGCCTTGGCCAGATCAAGGTAGGCTGTATGAACCACCTTGCTTTCATCCACAGCTCTGGTGACTGACTCAAAGAAGTCGACCAAGTTGAGCAGGCATGATCTACCCTTTACAAAATCAAACTGTGTTGTATCCAGAGTTTGGAGATTCCCTAAATCCTTGTTTATTAGGTCCATGATGATGCTTTCCGTAGCTTTGCATATCAGACTTGTCAGGTTAATGGGGCAATAGTTTTCAGGGTCTGTACCTTTGTACTGTGGTGGTGGTGCTGTGGTAGCGTCGCCTCACAGTTAGACATTGCCCTTTCGATTCTCAGTTAGAGCGTCTTCTGTGTAGCGACATGCGTGAATGAGCATTCCTTCATTGAAGGTTGTGCATTAGGCCAGGCAAGCCAGTACGTAAAAATCTACTGCCAATCATTAGTGGACCGGAGTTCCGCTGTGGTGACACCTAACCGGGAATAGCCGAAAGACACAAACAAACTCACTCCTCCTTTGTGGAGAGGTATGACTAGCAGTGCACTATTTGGTAGAGACAAAACCTGAGGTGAGGCTGTGATTGAACAGGGCACACAGGTGAGGTGCCAATTCACACTGTAGTTCATGTAGAACACAACCAGGGATATTGTCAGGTCCCATAGAAGCTGTATTCTTGGCCTTGGACAGTGCTGTTTTAACCTCAGCAGCAGTAATACTGGGTGCCTGGCAATCTACTGGAATTGTGATTGGTCCTTTGAATGGGGGAGAGAGGGTGAAGTTGGCACTGAATCTGTTGGCCAGTATACTGGCAATATCTGTTGGCTTGGTATAGGAGGTACCATTGTGCAGTAGCTCACAGCAAATCTGGGTATTGCAGTGGAGATTCTTTACATAACTATAGAAGGCCTTGTGGTTGTCTTTACTATCTGCTGCAATTCTATTTTCATAACTAGCTTTAGAGGATTTGATGAGGGATCTCAACTTTTTGTAGAGGCTGATAAGGGAGTTTTTCAAGTCTTGTGACTTTGCCTTATTCCACAGCAGTTTCTTCCTTCTGTTGTAGAGTTTGTTTATGGCAGGGGACCACCAGATTGGCTTCCTTTTTTGGAGTAGAGCATCTTGGCTCTACTGGATAAGGCCCTCCAATGCATGCAACTCAAATGCAACTTATATCACAGATATAAGCACTTCATGTGCATCAGAGGGCTATATCAAATGCAACTTATATCACAGATATAAGCACTTCATGTGCATCAGAGGGCCATATCAAATGCAACTTATATAATGGCTATAAGCACTTCATATGCATCAGTGGGCCATATCAAACGCAACTTATAGCACAGATACAAGCATTTCTTGAGCCTCAGAGTGCCATATCAAATGCAACTTATATCACAGATATAATCACTTCATGTCAATCAGAGGGTCATATCAAATGCAACGTATATCACAGATATAAGCACTTCATGTGCCTCAGAGGACCATATCAAACGCAACTTATATCACAGATATAAGCACTTCATGTGCATCAGAGAGCCATATCAAATGCAACTTGTTGTTGTTGTTGTTTTTTTCTAAGCTAACTGCCCTTGTGAGCCATTTTAAGCCTAGCCAGTTATCCCTTGTGAGACTCAAACCCTGCACCTTGTGTTTGTAAGGCAAACACCTTAACCATTAGGCCACCCTCCCAGATATAAGCACTTCTTGTGCATCAGAGGGCCACATCAAGGACAACTTATATCACAAATATAAGCACATGTGCCTCGGAGAGCCATATCAAACACAACTTAAATCACAGACATAAGCACTTCATGTGGCTCAGAGGGCCGTATCAAACAGAACTTATATCATAGATATAAACACTGCATATGCATCAGAGGACCATATCAAATGCAACTTATATGACAGATATAAGCACTTCATGTGCATCAGAGAGCCATATCATAGGTTCATATGTGTATACTAGCCTACTGGTCCTTGAGCCTTTACAAGCCTAGTCATAGGATTACACTGGCATAGTGCCACCCAACCTTTGTTCCCTGTGCATCTGTTGAGTAGAGCCACTGGAGTTATCCCCAGGGTGAATTTTCTTTTTTCCATCCACTCATCAAGATTTTTTTTGAAGAGGGTCAGCAAGGTGCTCTGCTTGACATGTATGGGAAGTCTGTTCCATAGCAAGGGCAGTCTCTGGGTTATGAACTTGTTCCTCCAGCATGTTCTGTTAATTGTGGTAATGAGGTTGAGGTCTCTGGAGCGTGTGGTGTTGAGGGATTGGGATTTCTTTAGATGTAGCATTTCTAACAGCGCTGGGTCAGACATAGCTTTGTAAGTCAAGCAGAGATTGCCTCTAAGCAGGCAATATGATACAGAGAATATTTGAAGTTTTTTGAGTCTGTCTGTCCGTGTTTAAGTCCTAGGATCCTTTTTGTAAGGTACTTTTCCGGCATCTCCAGTTGTTGCAGGTGTCTACTGAGGTACATTTCAAATGGGGCATTGTACTCGATGATTGGCCTAATGAGGGAAGAGTAGGGGGAGACAATGACCTCTTTCTTCCTGGATGCAAAACCCTTAGTAATGAGATGTGCCACATAGAAGGTCTTCTGATCATAGTGGCATTGTGGTGATCAAAAGAGAGGTTGCTGTCAGCCTATGTTCCCAGATCTCTTATAACGGCTCCTGTGTTCAGTGGACTACCATCAATGTGATAATTCATGGGAACCGGGTTTTTCTCAAAGGGGATGACAACACTTTTTTTGGCATTGAGCTTAAGGCCATGTTTCTGACACCAGTCGTTGGTCTAAGTGTGGCCATCCTGTAGGTTGTCGACATTACTTGGAGAGTTAATAATAGCTCCAAACTTGCAATCATCTGTGAACTTTGTCAGCCAGAGTCCCTTCATGTTGGCTTGGACTTCAGAGAAGTAGATACCAAACAGGAGAGGACCCAGGGCTAAACCCTGTGTGACTTCACTCATGACTAGTGGCAGTCTGACTTGGAATCAGCTACCTTCACACTGTGGGTTCTATCTGTGAGCCAGTTTGTAACCCACCTAGTGATACAGGAGTTGATGCTAAGTTTAGTGAGTTTTTCTATGATTCCTGAGTGTAGAATGGAATCAAAAGCCTTGGCCAGATCAAGGTAGGCTGTATGAACCACCTTGCCTTCATCCACAGCTCTGGTGACTGACTCAAAGAAGTCGGCCAAGTAGAGCAGGCATGATCTACCCTTCACAAAATCAAACTGTGTGGGATCCAGAGTTTGGAGATTCTCTATATCCTTGTTTATTAGGTCCATGATGATAATGCATTCCATAGCTTTGCATATCAGACTCATCAGGCTAATGGGGCAAGAGTTCCCAGAGTCTATAGTCGCTCCTCCTTTGTGGAGAGGCATGACTATAGCAGTGCGCTATTTGGTAGAGACAAAACCTGAGATGAGGCTGTGATTGATCAGGGCACACAGGTGAGGTGCCAGTTCACTCTGTAGTTCATGTAGAGCACAACAAGTGATATTTTCAGGTCCCGTAGAAGTTGTATTACTGGCCTTGGACAGTGCTGTTTTAACCTCAGCAGCAGTAATACTGGGTGCCTGGCAATCTACTGGTATTGTGATTGGTCCTTTGGAGGGGGGAGAGAGCGGTGAAGTTGGCACTAAATCTGTCAGCCAGTATACTAGCAATAGCTGTTGGCTTGGTATAGGCAGTACCATTGTGCAGTATCTCACAGCAAATCTGAGTATTGCAGTGAAGATTCTTTACATAACTATAGAAGGCCTTGTGGTTGTCTTTACTATCTGCTGCAATTTTGTTTTCATATCTAGCTTTAGAGGATTTGATGAGGGATCTCAACTTTTTGTAGAGGCTGATAAGAGAGTTTTTCCAGTCTTGGGACTTCGCCTTATTCCACATCAATTTCCTCATTCTGTTGTAGAGTTTGTTTATGTCAGGGGACCACCAGATTGGCTTCCTTTTTTGGAGGAGAGCATCTTGGTTCTACTGGGTAAGGCCCTTGAATGCACACAACTCAAACGCAACTTATATCACAGATATAAGCACTTCATATGCCTCAGAAAGCAATATCAAATGCAACCTATACCAGAGATATAAGCACTTCATGTGCCTCAGAGGGCCATATCAAACGCAACTTATGTCACAGTTATAAACACTTCATGTGCATCAGAGAGCCATATCAAACGCAACTTATGTCACAGATATAAACACTTCATGTGCCTCAGAGGGCCATATCAAACACAACTTATATCTCTGATATAAGCACCCCCACCCCTTAGTCACACCCTTTAAACCATGCTTTATATTCAGTGTCTTGGGATGTCTTGTATCATTTATTTAAATCTTATCACTTAACATTGATCTGCTTTTTTTGACAAAAAAAAAAAAGAAAGAACAAGCAGTTTATGTTGTTCGTATGCTGATGTTTCACAGTTTTCAAGGCAAGATGGCAACCCTTCAAGGGATTTTTTTTTCACTCAGTTTTAGGTGGTACAATGGTGCAGTGGTTAGTGTTGTCAACTCACAGCAAGTGGTTCTCCGATTCAATTTTTCGCTGGGGTACCTTCTGTGCAGACTATGAATGTCCTCCCTGCATTCATGTGGGTTTCCTCCTGGTAATCCGGTTACATTCCAAAGACATGTCAGGAGCATTCTCCTTGGGCCTTTGCTGAAAATGAGCTCTGTCCCAGTCAGACTTTCCTGGTAAACAAATGTTAAAAATAAAATAAAATAACGGTTCCTTAATGTGCAGCATCCATCTGTAATCCTTTTTAAATCTGCAACATCACGGCTCTGCTTCTGGAAGAGTGCACCAATAGGTAAGGACACTACTGGTGGGACGATGTAAATTCCTGACAAGGACAAAGTGACCTCACAGATGGTTAGATGGCATTTATACTTTTCTGCACAGGGTGTTATTCTACATTCATTAACCATATGGCCATTATTATATTAGATGCATCTACGTTATCAGTGATTCATTATTAATTATACAATAAACTATAATTATTATTGCAAAACATGAGCACTGATTAGCATAATCAACATATCTGTGCCAAATCATTTATTACTCTGAGAAAGCAATCTGTTAGTTGTGCAGGAACAGTACAGTACTTCCACTAAAATTTGATTTGACCGCATGGCTACTGAACCAACAAGAATCAAAGCTGCTATTTTTTTTCACCTCACTGATCTTCCAAAATCAATGACAGATATTCAGTTTAAAAAGGATAATCCTCTTGCAAATAACCACAACACTCTATAGACAATTTATAGAAAGAAAAAGAATGGATTCTCATCGCTAAAATAGTATGATGAAAATAGGGCATAGCTAGCTTTCCAAAATGTACTATGCAGATGTCTTCACTTTCAAGAATGCACACATCTAGTACTAATCTGGAACAGAGAAACTCCAACAAGCAAGAGCACACAGGACAGTATGATGTCCTGTTATACACTGACATTATTTAACTCATTAATGTCTACCAGCAGTCAAGTAATTAAGTTCATAGGTTTATAGGTTCATAGGTAGGTACTAGGCTATCGGCCCAAGGGCCTAAGTAAGCCTAGCCAACAAGGTTCCCAGGCTTACACCACCCAAGAAAGTTATTTTTCTGTGCCTCTGTCGAGCAGAGCCACAGAAGTGATCACTGGGGTGTATTTCCTATTTCCCATCCACTCATCAAGATTTTTCTTGAAGACTGCTAATGAGGAACTTTGCTTGACATAGATGGGTAGCTTGTTCCAGAGTATAGGAAGTCTCTGAGACAGGAATCTATCCTTCTAGCATGTCCTGTTTATTGTGGTGACAAGGTCCCTAGACCATGTAGCTTGGAGGGATTGGGATTTCTTTAGGTGTAGCATGTCCAACAGCTCTGGGTTTGACATAGCTTTATATGTTAAGCAGAGATCACCTCGAAGTAGGCGATATGCTACGGAGTAAAGCTGGAGTTTATTGAGACGGTAAGTGTAGGGCATCTGTTTGAGGCCAGTAATCCTCTTTGTGAGGTAATTCTGTGACCTTTCCAGCTGCTGCACATGTCTTGTGAGGTACATTCCAAAAGGGACATCGTACTCTGTAATGGGTCTAATGAGTGTCGAGTAGAGGTGAACAATGACCTCTTTTTTCCTGGAAGAGAAACCTTTTGTGATGAGGTGTGCCACTTAGAAGGATTTCCTGATTACTGTGGTGATGTAATTATCAATGGAAAGACTACTGTCCACCTGGGTCCCAAGGTCTCTTATCACATATTTGGCATTAAACAGACTGCTGCCTATGTGGTAGTTCATGGGTACAGAGTTTTTACCAAAGGGGATGACAATGCACTTTTTGGCAGTTAGCTTGAGGCCATGGCTCTGACACCAGGCATCTGTCTCAGTGAGGCCCTTCTGTAGTATGTCCACATCATTTGGGGACTCAACTATGGCTCCTAGTTTGCAGTCATCTGTGAACTTCATTAGCCAAAGGCCTTCTGTGTTAGCCTGTACTTCAGAGAAGTAGATACCAAACAGGAGAGATCCCAGGACTGAACCCTGTGGTACTCCACTTGTCACTGGTTTGAAGTCAGATTTGGAATCTGCAACTTTTACAGTGTGGGTTCTGTCAGTGAGCCAGTTGGCAACCCATCTTGTGATGTAGGGATTTATACTTAGTTTAGTGAGTTTAGCTATAATTCCAGAATGGGGGATGTTGTCGAAAGCCTTGGCGAGGTCAAGGTAGGCTGTGTGAACCACCTTACCCTTGTCTATAGCTTTGGTGACTGCCTCAATGAAGTTGATCAGTTTCAGGAGACATGATCTGACTTTCACAAACCTGAACTTGGTGGGGTCCAGAGTTTGATGGTTACCAATGACTTTGTTTATGAGTTCCATGATAATATGTTCCATGTCCTTACAGACCAGGCTCTTCAGGCTAATAGGGTGATAGTTCCCGGGATCAGTGGTGGCTCCCCCTTTGTGGAGTGGGATAATGGTTGCAGTGTGCCATTTAGTGGGCACAAAGCCTGACATGAGGCTATGACTGAACATGGTGATTAGGTGGGGAGCCTGTTCATTCTGAAGTTCATGTAAAATGCAGCCTGGGATGTTGTACGGTCCCATGGATGCTGTGTTTTTGTCTTTAGAGAGTGCAGCTTTTACCTGCATAGTTGTGATTACAGGGACTCTGCATTCTTCCTGTATAGGTATGGGCCCTTTAGGGGGTGAGGGGGGGTAAAGTTAGCACTGAACCTATCTGCCAGGATGTTGGCAATATCAGTTGGTTCTGTAATTATCATGCTGTTGTGCTGTAACTCAGAGCAGATCTTGGTGTTGCCATTGAGATTCTTGACATAGCTATAGAATGCTTTGTGGTTGTCCCTAGAATCAGTCGTGATTTTGTTTTCATGGCTAGCTTTGGAGGATCTTATAAGGGATCTCAGCTTCTTACTGAGGCTAACCAGGGAGCTCCTCCACTCATGGGATTTTACTCTCTTTTGCAACAGTTTCTTCCTTCTGTTGTAGAGTTTGTTTATGGCATAGGACCGCCAGATTGGCTTCCTTTTTTGGAGGATAGCATCTTGGTTCTGTTTGGGATAGCACGATCCATGCACTCGTGTAAGTGCTTATAGAGTGCATTTGTGTAGGATTCAGCAGTCATAACTCTATTGCCCATCTGCATGGGTGTCATGAAGTTCACCACTTCTGTCTTCAGAAGCATGTAGTTGGAGTTGGAAAATTTTTTTACCGTGGTTTCCTTAATTGGGGGGATGTGGATATCTGGGTGATTAGCTTATGGTTGGATCGGACCAACGAGGAGTTGACTTCAGGTGTAGAACACCACTCACTCATGTTGGTAATGAGTAGGTCTAGGATATTGTTGCCCCCGGTGGGGGTGGGGATAAGTTGATCCAGGGCATCGGAATTTATGAATTCCAGAAAGCGTTGTGCGAAGGAGTTGGTACATGAGTAGTTTTCCCAGTTAATGGTGGGGTAGTTGAAATCGCCCATTATTAGAATGTTTGGTTGAACTCTAATATTTTCCAGTATATCAAGAAAAGAGGAGTGGGAATCCTGGGGCATGGTGGGGGATCTGTAGCAAGCTACAATTTGGATTGCAGTTTTGCCCAGAGTTAGTTGCACTTGGATAACCTTAGATGCATTATGCTGAGCAACTAGCCTGGAGGTGTGGATATCCTTAATGAATATGGACACTTTTGGTGTTCCGGTCCAGATTAGATGGCCGAAAAGTGTGGTATGAGTTATAGCTTGGTAATTCAGGGGTGCTCTCTGGAGTCTTGAACTAGGTCTCAGTCACTGCACAGATATTGATGTTCTCCATTTTAAGGAGTGCCTTGAGGGAGTGCATTTTGAGATTTAGACTTTTAGCATTGAGTAGCATTACCCTCCCATTCATTACTGCAGGCAGGCTGGATTGCAATCACCTAGAACTGAAAGCCAGAAGGAAAGTCAAATGTGAGAATATCTCTTCTTCTATTGCATTCCCTTCATCTGAAGTAATTTTTTTCATATTAAATGTGTTTAATTTCAGCAATGAATTCTTCTTTCAGTATCTCCATTAAGTTACAATCAAAGAAAAGTGCTGCATATGGTGTGCCTTTCAAGTGATACTGGCTAAAATGGAACAAGGCAGCCAATACAAGTAGGACTACAGTAGGATTAACTCAGTGGTTCAATTAGCACTGACAACATTAGTGAGTTTAAAAAGACAACAAGTTCCTTTTTTTAAATAATATAATTGTATAATAGCAATATCGCATTCGCTTGTGCATAGTGTGAGCTTGTCTGCGTATGGCTTTATTTGGTTACTTGCGCTTCACCATCATCACCAAGTACACCAGTCATGGGAACACATTTTGAGAATGTTTCACATCCTATGGATGCACAGCATGTATGAACTTGAAATTTATTGTACATATGAAGGAATAGGAAGTTAATTCACATTTTGAGAAATTTTTTTACAATGAAATTCAAGCAGGGCAGAAAAATGCATGAACTGCAGGGAAGTAAAGACTTTCTAACTTTTTATTTTCTAAAGCAGAGAGTCACTTTTTTATATCAAAGCTAAGAAATTAGTGGGTGATACACAAAACAACTTTAATAGTTTTTAGAAATGGGGTGTCACTTCTGAATTAGGGGATTATGCTTGCTCTTTTGATCCTTTTTGTTTAGCCCATAATTTATTTGGATATGCTCTTGGCAAACTAGTGATCCAGTTAGATACATTTATTTTAATTTCCATCCATTTCCTAAAGTCTGTAGTGCTTCATGCTTGCTTTCAGAATGCTGTTTGCAAAAGTAAATCACAAAAGATATATTTGATTCAGCACTTAAGATCAAAAAGCAATATATAGTTACAGGAGACATGGATCCCGTGGTCAGCAATACCAAATTATAAAATAACCATGACAAAGGCACGTGAAAGTCACAATGACATTTGTACAGAGCCTAATTTGAGATTGTTTAAATATTTACTTGGAATATGAAAACAAAATACTAAATTATGACTTTAATGCCTCTTCATGTATAGCATAAGGTGACCCAGAACATACTAGTACATACTGCACATCTTGACCTTTGACCTTGAAGAATTTGAACATCTTTCCTCATTTGTTGTGCAGCACTGGAAGAAAAATAGTTTATGTCCTGCAGTAAATAGTAAGAAATGGGTGTATCTAGTCCTGGTTGTGAGAATTGCCTGTAATAAAACTGCACAATCTGGTTAAATGGGATACAGTTCCATATTCAACCCTTAAAATAGTAGAAGTGTGTTTCTCTTATGTTACGCACATGCTTGCATATTCCACATCACTACAGCGACAGCAGCATTCGTTTTTAAGACACGGTACATGAATGTAATTTTCCAAGTTCTTTCAACTACAACTGAAGGACAAAGATGTGCTGAGGTCAACATCGTAATGACTGAAAAATCAAGAAACTGGCAGTCGTAACTGATGGAGTTCTCTGAATGGAGGAAGAAATGAGAAATAAGCATTCTGATCAAGGCTGGCATGACCCCCCCCAGGGAAGTTCCAGAACTAGGAAACTGCAGAGAATATATCAGAAAAAGTCACTGTAACATTGTACGACAGTCTATAAATCACAATCTGTTGAACACAGGATTTGTAAAAATTGATTAACCAGGGATTGAGGCCTATATTTTTTTTGATGTTTTTCATTTGTTCTCTTTTCAAAAATCCACGTATGCCAGATATATTACTTGGAACCAGATTAGCAGGGAAACAAATCAGAGATGTAATCCCTTTTATTTATTTATTAATTTATTTATTTGTCTGTTGTATACAAAAGAAAAACAAAACAATCCCACCTGCAGCAAATGTTGATAAAGTGATTCCTTTCAGGCATTGATATTGCCTCAAGAGTGCTGCACACTGCAGAAAATACAGCAGTAATTCAAAATGTGTGGTTTGAATTTAGGCTCATTACTCTATTAACTTATTTATCTCAGCAGGATATTATACTTCTCTTCTTCCTGCATATATGACTTCATTTCAGCCTGATGTATTCTGTTGCTGGAAAAGAAATACTTTTACAATTAAAACAGTTGTACCTATGATTAGATGTAGAAAAGAAAACACATTCTCTTCTCTGTGTCTAGGCATGTGCAAAACATGACTGAAAAGGTCTAAAAGAAAGGTTTTCACACATTTCTCTTTATCTTGCTTCCAAGTGGAGGTTTAATTAATATACTATAGCAGAAGAAAGCTGATATATAAGCTGGTGGCCTGAAGGGTTGCATAAATGACACAGAATATATAGAGAGGAACATAGAATTTTTAATGTAACAGGAGCAAAATAGCAAGGACATATTGAAGCAACTGACTGATGTAAATAGAAATCTCGTTCAGTAGGACATGGATAGTTTTACAGCTGGTAATATGCAGTGGTCAACATACACACTGCATGAGATAACCATTTCTTGTTAGGCTACTAGAAATGGATGTTTCTTAGTGTGTATAGCCAGCAAGATTTGTATCTGACCTCAACTGTCTCAGTCTTGAAATATTGACTATTATATAAACATTTACCTGTAATGAAGCCAGTTTTAAGAATCCCCTCTAGATCAATTTAATTCTAATGGCAGCAGTGTGTGTTGAATTGTTTTAAAGTACTATTCTATTGGCAGCAACTTCTGTTAATTTTTGTTTTAGAGTACTACAAACCTGCCACTTTTGTCAAAAAACAACAGTTACACTAGAATAGCAGAGTTTGTGACAGCTTTAACACTCATACCTCTGAGTTGTCCCTTTTTACAGAATGTCCATGATTCTGCTTTGTATGTTGTCCTACCCATCATAACAGTTTTGATTTTCTGATAAATTACTTAGGATTATAGTCAGTCAGTAATGCGAGGCATTAGAATTCCTTTCTTCTTATTGCTCAGAAAGCATGCTGATGCAAATCCCGTTGTTCTATTAACATTTTACATGAATTAGAGTAATATTTAACAATCATTCCTATGACTATGGACTATGATGTTTGCGGATGACATTGTGATCTGTAGTGAGAGTAGGGAACAGGTGGAGGAGACCCTGGAGAGGTGGAGATATGCTCTAGAGAGAAGAGGAATGAAGGTCAGCAGGACTAAGACAGAATATATGTGTGTGAATGAGAGGGAGGATAGAGGAATGGTGAGGATGCAGGGAGTAGAGGTTGTGAAGGTGAATGAGTTTAAGTACTTGGGATCAACAGTTCAGAGTAATGGTGAGTGTGGAAGAGAGGTGAAGAAGAGAGTACAGGCAGGATGGAGTGGGTGGAGAAGAGTGTCAGGAGTAATTTGTGACAGACGAGTACCAGTAAGAGTGAAAGGGAAGGTCTACAAGAGAGTAGTGAGACCAGCTATGTTGTATGGGTTGGAGACAGTGGCATTGACAAAAAGGCAGGAGTCAGAGATTGACGTGGCAGAGTTGAAGATGTTAAGATTTGTACTGGGTGTGACGAGGATGGACAGGATTAGGAATAAGTATATTAGAGGGTCAGCCCAGGTTGGAAGGTTTGGAGATAAAGCCAGAGAGGCAAGATTACATCGGTTTGGACATGTGCTGAGGAGGGATGCAGAGTATATTGGGAAAAAGATGCTAAGGATGAAGCTTCCAGGTAACAGGAAAAGAGGAAGGCCTAAGATAAGGTTTATGGATGTGGTGAGAGAGGATATGCAGGTGGTTGGTGTAACAGAGCAAGATGCAGAGGACAGGAGGAAATGGAAACAGTTGATCTGCTGTGGTGACCCCTAACGGGAGCAGCTGAAAGAAGAATTCCTGATTTTGGGCCTTTATTTCCTCATAATTTTTGGCTTTGCCAAAAATGTCTGAGAAGTATACCCCATAGATGGGTTACCATTGGATTAAGTAAGATGGGCATAGGGTCATCAAAACACCCCTTAAAAAATATTTGTTGTTTACTTTTTTGGCAGAACTTCTGCCAAACAATGTCTTCATATAGTTCTATCCGTTTTGACTGGCATGGCATTCCAGTTGAGGAAAGCTAATTATAATTACTTTCATTTCATTATTTTTCTATTAGGTGGATTTTTTTTACTTAAATCTACAGTTAACAATAAGATGTAGATTACATTTTCTTAAATTTCTTCTGTATATGTGAACAAACAGTAAAACATTTAAAAACTATGTCATTGTGTTTTAATGCTTGCATGGAGTGATTTCTAACAAACAGAGGCACTGCCATATAGTGATTACCTGTTTTCAATCCTTCTGCTTATGTGGACTTGATATTGGATGAGCTAGTCTGCAGGTGCAGGGTGATGGAGTTTGTTGATAGGTTATTCCTAACACTTGCAAAGCCAGCCAGGTGGAGAGAGATGGCATGATAAATACAAGACATTTCTTATAATAAAATGCAGATTTGTGTCATGGCATCTATTAATAAGCTTCCTGATAAAAACAGAGACAGTTCTTTATTTGACTATTGGCATGCTTGTATTATCAAGAGAAATACATAGCAGATGTACTTGCCAGAAGTGCTTACATTTTTTCTTTGTTGACTTTGCATGCCAACACGATTGCCTTCCACTTCCTATCCTCTTGTGGTAAGTAAATATGTCATACTCATATGAGTACTATAATCTCCACCTCACACAAGCACACAGACACACAAATGTGAATGCAACATACACACACACACACACACACACACACACACACACACACACACACACACACAGCACACAAACAAACACATATCTGCAGAGAAGCACAACCTACTCACTCACATGCATGCATGTGCCTCCAGACAAATACATATACACACACACACACACACACACACACACACACACACACACACACACACACAAACAAACACATATCTGCAGAGAGGCACAACCTACTCACTCACATGCATGCATGTGCCTCCAGACAAATACACACACACACACACACACACACACACACACACACACACACACACACACACACACACAGCACACAAACAAACACATATCTGCAGAGAAGCACAACCTACTCACTCACATGCATGCATGTGCCTCCAGACAAATACATACACACACACACACACACACACACACACACACACACACACACACACACACACACACACACACACACACACACAAACAAACACATATCTGCAGAGAGGCAGAACCTACTCACTCACATGCATGCATGTGCCTCCAGACAAATACACACACACACACACACACACACACACACACACACACACACACACACACACACACACACACACACACACACACACACGCTACTCAAAAGCAAAGAATGGTAGCCAACAAGCAGGGAATGGTGATATTTATTTGTGGAAGGAGCAGATAATAAAAGCTTTTATGCCAGTTTTGTTGTACATTTCTAGACATTTATATCATGAGTTTATTTATTAGCTGATTTTCTTTTGCATTATTAGCATTTTCTTTGTGTCTCTGAGGAGATGCCTCATAAAATGCCACTTTTCTTAGACCAGACCAGTATATGTCTTGCCTTACCACACAACTGACCCAATAACTTCTTGTGTGGCTCATTCATTTCCCTGTGAGTAAGAATAAAAGGCAATGAGAATGGTGCCATTATGTAGTTTTTTAACCACAATAGTTGTTGTGTCTTTTGGCTTATCCCGGCCAGGGGTCGCCACAGCAGAACTCCGGTCCGCTAATGTTTGGTAGTGGATTTTTAAATGCCGAGTTACCAGCCCTGACGCACAACCTTCAACGAAGGCACACCCATGCACGCATGCCTCCACACAGAAGACGCTCTAGCTGAGAATCGAATGCGACAACGTCTTGCTGTGAGGCGACAACGCAACCGCAGCACCACTACTGCGGGTATTTTTTTAACCAGAATAGCATTGAATAGTTTTGTAACTAAAAAATTATCTGCAGACAGTTGCTACTTTATATTATAGAAATGAGAGCAAACAACACAAAAGCTGATAGCATAGTGACATTTGTGATTTTGGATGGTATAGTATTTAAGACTAAGTGCAAAGATAAGTGCATAACAACAACAAGAAAAAAGAGTGTAGCTGAGTAAAAAAATATCATGATGTATTACAGAGATACTGCGATGCTCAGATTATGAAAAAAAAAAAAACAGAATGAAGCCATGCATTCAGGTAAGTTTGAAATATGTCCAGATGGTAAAAGAATTAGCAGAAGGAAGAGATTATGCCACTTGAGATATAATAATGTTTTATTCTGTGCCTATTCTAGCTGTTGTTGACAGATGGCCTGATAAGAATTAGGATGCATTCATCTGAATGGATATTATTATGCTTTATAAAAGTGAAGGGGACATTGAACTATATGCGAAGGTAGATAAAAGTAAGGATTTTGTCAATATTTCCTCCTTCCACTATAGCGATACACAAAAAAGTAGAATCATTGGTTTTAATGGTGTGCCAGGCAAAATATATTTCGTTCCACTGCAGTTTATTTACAGCTGCCTGAGTTTTAACCACTGATGTTCTTTTACATGCTCTTGCTATATCCAGGGGTGAATGAAGAGTTTGAACTCTAGAGATAAAACTGAATCACGTGACTCACAGTGGCCATTCATGATTGGGGACTGTAGTAAACGATTTATAATGAATGAGAAGGGTGCAAACAAAACAGTTCAAGCTGAAAAAGAGCAGGAAGGGGAGAATGATTTGTAGACTTTGGGTGGTATTTGAAGTAGCTGAGCGAATGGGTTATCGGTATCCATGTTATTCCTGAATGAGTGTATTAGGAGACGGTGCATTATGTCCATTTATTTTAATACAGGATGGCTGTGAATAAGTGTAAAAATTAACTATAATGAGATGTACATGAGAAATTATGTAAATCAGCATATGCTAGTGAAATGCTCTTTCTCATTATTTTTAATTAATTGACATATTTTCCTGTCATGCATGCGTTTGTTGTAAAAAAGCATAGCTGCACCTATCATATCTACTTTGCAATTTATGTAGATGCTTGCTGACCCTGTAAACATTATTTAAATTGTCCCTTCTCTGCCTTGATCCCATTATTCTACACCATGACTGCATAATCATACATAAAAACTTCATGCTCTGAAACGCAAACAAACACCAATCACAACCAAAGTGTCACATAGCTCACAACACCAGTCTGCCACCCAGCAACAGCCCCTAAGGCAAGACAATGTACCCAACACTTTAGTCATGGGTGGCTCTATAGTCAGGCACACGGACGTCCCACTCACCAGGTTGAAGAAGGAGAAAATTACAATCAGCTGCCTGTCAGGTGCCTGGATCCACCACATAACACATGCACTCAAGTCACTCCACAACAAGTACAAACATGACTCTGTCATTGTCCATGTTGGAGTGAATGATTTGAGACGTACCTCCCTGGACTATATGAAAAGAGACATGGAAGAGCTCTCAGATCATGTGGCCCAGGCAGGTATGACCCCAGCCCTGAGTAGCATCCTGCCTTCACCCAGAATGATACCACAATATAAGGACAAAATTATTGACTTCAACAATTAGCTAAGCTTCTGGTGTCATTCAAAAGGGATCCAGTATCTGTCTGCCTGGGACGCATGATCGACAGACCACGATGCTTTTCCAAAGATGATCTGCACCTTACACCCCTGGGATTCAGGTTACTGGCTAAGGCTCTTGCCACCCCTATAGTGCCTTTTTTAAGTAAAGTTCAAAGGACAAAACCACTAATGTAACAGGTACAAGCATGCAAATTCTGAAGGTAATGCTACTCAATGCTAGAAGTCTAAACCTCAAAATGTACTCTCTTGAGGCACTCCTAAAAATGGAGAACATCGATATCTATGCAGTAACTGAGACCTGGTTCAAGGCTCAAGAGCGCTCCCCTGCAATACCAGGCTACAACTCTTACCACACATTTCGGCCACCAAACCAGGACCGAAATACTAAAAGTGGAAGAGTGTCCATATTTACCAAACATATTCACACCACCAGGCTAGTTGCCCAACACAATGCATCTGAAATTCTCCGGTGCAACTAATACTAGGTAAGACTGCAGTCCAAATTGTAGCTTGCTACAGATCCCCCACCATGCCCCAAAATTCTTACTACACCTTTCTAAACACACTGGAAAATATTAAGATACAACCAAACAGCCTAATACTGGGTGATTTCAACTACCCTGCCATTAACTGGGAAAACTACTTGTGTACCAACACCTTTGCCCAACGGTTTTTGGAATTCATAAATTCCAATGTCCTGGATCAACTAATCCATAGTCCCACCAGGGGCTCCAATATCCTAGAACTGGTTATTACCAACATGGGAAATCGATGCTCCACACCTATGGTCACCCCCTCATTGGTCAGATCTGACCATAAGCTTATCACCCTTTACATCCACATCCCACCCCCACCCCCCAATAAGGAATCCTCCATAAAAAACTTCTCCAAAGCCAACTTCATGCTACTCAATTCAGAAATGACAAACTTCATGACACCCATGCAGACGGGAACTGAAACTTTAACTGCTTAATCCTACACTAAGGCACTGTACGAGCACATCCACTCATGCATGAATCGTGCCATCCCAAATAGAACCAAGATGCTCTCCTCCAAAAAAAGGAAGCCAATCTAGTGGTCCCCTGCCATAAACAAACTTTACAACAAAAGGAAAAAACTGTTGCAGAAAAGAGGAAAATCCCAGGATGCAAAAAACTCCCTTACCAGCCTCAGTAAGAAGCTGAGATACCTCATAAAATCCTCCAAAGCTAGTTACGAAAATAAAATTGCCAAAGATTCCAAAGACAACCGCAAGGCATTCTATAACTATGTTAAGAATTTAAATGGCAATGCCCAGATCTGCTCTGAGCTACAACAGAATGGCATTAAATATACTGATCCCAAGGATATTGCCAATATCCTGGCAGATCAATTCAGTGCCAACTCCACCCCCCCCACCCCCTAAACATCCCATCTCAATACTGGAAGATTGCCAAATTCCAGTAAAAATGGCCACACATGTAAAAAATGCATTCTTCAAAGCTAAGAATACAGTATCCGTGGGACTCGATGACATCCCGGGCTGTGTACTACATGAACTACAAAATGAACTGGCACCTCACCTAAGTGTCTTGTTTAATCATAGCCTCACCTCAGGTTTCATGCCCACTGAGTGGCGCACAGCTAAGGTTATCCAACTCCACAAGGGGGGATCCACCTTGGATCACGGGAACTACCGCCCCATCAGTCTGATGAGCCTGATCTGCAAGGTCATGGAATGTATTATCATGGAACTTATAAACAAAGACATTGGCAACCTTCAAACACTGGACCCCACCCAGTTTGGGTTCGTGAAGGGCTGATCTTGTCTCCTGAACCTGATTGACTTCTTCGACTCAGTCACCAGAGCCATGGGGAAGGATAAGGCAGTCCACACAGCCTATCTGGACCTCGCCAAGGCTTTGACACCATCCCCACTCTGGAATCATAGACATACTAAGATGGGCATTAATCCCTATGTCACTCGATGAGTTGCCAACTGGCTTACTGATAGAACCCACACTGTAAAAGTAGCTGACTCCAAATCCAGCTCCAGACAAGTGACAAGTGGAGTACCTCAGGGTTCAGTCCTGGGACCGCTCTTGTTTGGCATCTACTTCTCTGAAGTGCAGGCCAACACTAAGGGACTCTGGCTAACAAAGTTCACAGATGACTGCAAACTGGGAGCCATTATTGAATCCCCAAATTATGTGGATACTCTACAAAAGGGCCTTACAGAAACAGATGCTTGGTGCCAGAGCTATGGGCTCAAGCTCAATGCCAAGAAATGTATAGTTATCCCCTTTGGGAAAAAACATGTACCCGTGAATTACCACATAGGAGGCAGTACACTAAACACCGAATGTGTGATAAGAGACTTAGGGACATAGGTGGACAGTGGTCTCATCTTTGATAACCACATTGCCACAACAGTCAGGATATCTTTCTATGTGGCAGACCTCATCACTAAGGGCTTTTCATCCAGAAAAATGGAGGTCATTGTCCCACTGTGGTCATCCCTCATTAGACTCATTATAGAATACAATGCCTCGTTTGGTATGTACCTCTGATGACATCTGCAACAACTGGAAAGGCCACAGAAATACCTCACTAAAAGAATCACAGGCCTAAAACAGATGTCCTATGCTGACCGCCTTAAAAAACTCCAGATATACTGTGTCGCATATTGTCTACTCAGAGGCGATCTCTGCTTAACATACAAGGCCATGTCAAACCCAGAGCTGTTGGACATGCTACACTTAAAGAAATCCCAATCCCTCAGAGTCACACTCTCCAGGGATCTAAACCTTGTCATCACAATAAACAAAACATGCTGGAGGGATAGGTTCCTGACCCAGAGACTCCCCAGACTCTGGAATAGACTGCCCATATATGTCAAGCAGAGCACCTCATTGGCCCTTTTCAAAACGAACCTTGACAATTGGATGGGAGAAAGGAAATTCACCCCAGGGATTACGTCAGTCACCCTGCTAGACAGGGGTCCAGGGAATTAAATAATATGGGAAGAAATAGCCAGGGAATTGTTATGGCTAGGCTTGTATAGGTCCTAGGACCGATAGCCTAGTACCAACCTATGAACCTATGCAATCATCAGTCACTCACCAGTCATCCTCAGAAAAAAAGTCATTCCCCATAATGATATACACATGCAGAGTCCAGCCAAGTAAAGTTGTGCTAAAGTGATGTTTGCGCAATCATGAATGCATTCATAATACTAAGGAAAACAGTGCACAGCCATCCATTCATTATCCCCTGCCACATTCCTGTCATCATAATGCTGGCAGTAACACTCAGGAATCTCCCAGTAGAGACTCACAACATCTTTGTCACTTCAGTGCTTTAGATTAAAATCATTGCATTTCAAGCCATGTACTGTATGCACAATTACTAAAAGGCTCCAAAGTACATTTATTCTCAGTGACCACTAATCATTTCCACTGCTGCTGTAATGATTTCCCATTTATAAGTGACAGCTGATTCACCAAAGCCATTCTAATATTACCATCATATGAATAAAACAAACATTTCTTAAAGTGAACTCAATAATCTTACCTCATTCTGAACTGTTTCATAATAATTTTCTATATGTCTGTTATTGGTCTTATTTTACAAGGTCTGCAGTTCCCTACATAATTTGCAAGGTAACTCCACTTATCCCAAGTTAAGTTAAGGTCTGCAGTTCCCTAAATAATTTGCAAGGTAGCTCCACTTATCCCAAGTTAAGTTAACCTTATTTGCATAAGTTCAGGGTCCTTTATGCATTTTCTATGCATATGAAACCCCTTTACATTTATCTCTATGAAATATACTAATGTCTAAGGCACACCATCTAGGTAACAGGACTCCCCTTAATGCTCATCAACATGTCTGTGTGTTTCTGTAGTCAGTGGGAATAACATCCACAGACTACAGTTGCATATCCAAGTAGCAGCACTTTTCTCAGATTATAGCTATGCTCTTCCGAAACCTGGGTCTATGGATGTCACCCTTTGGCTAACTTTAAGTTTAGTCTTAGTGACTGGGTGTGTAGACACAAATTTACTCCAGGGTTATCATGTTAAGACCTAACATATTTAGGAGATAAGCTGTATTAATGAAAAGGGCGCCAAGACCATTTTAGTCTATCTGCTTAAAGGTGTGTATGATTAGGCATTGTACAGCACACGCGATGAGTTTCCTGGTATTATTCTTATGTTTCTATATTCGTACTGGAACACTGGTGAAGCAGTTCTCATAGCTGTTGATAACAGATGAGGAACGCTTGATGCACCTAATCTCTTTAGGTTCCCTAACTACTGGGTAAGCTTACAGATTCTAGCATTATATACTTGCATACTTACCATAGTGACAGATTTGCATGGTTATGGTTCATCCCACTGAGTCACCCTGACTGAAATGACAGCTTCTAGTCCGCTTTGCACTAATAAAACTTTCCCAGCCTTCAGCTTCTCCTCTATATCTATTAGTCCACAGGAACCACCATTTTCCACCAAATCTGGTGTATGCAGCTTGAAGCAAAGCACACAGCATATTCTCACAGCATATCAAACATTGCCCAAGACAGGACCACCACTCAACAGGTCAGGTAATGTGGGAAAGATCGTGGTGGAGGATGAATTGACATGATAATTATATAATATTTGATTCTGGCACAGTCTGATTCACCTTCCTCAACCACTAGGACAGAGTGCCCAGACTTTCCTATGTGGCCTTATTAAAGAATACCACGAATAATAGTGGCTCTAAAAGTAGGACAAACACATCAAGCTTGTGCTGTCTTGTACAAGTAGTCTTGGAAATTCAGTTTGAACCTGCACATATATCATTAATGCAGGCATTCTTAAAAAAGTCCTTTGAAGTTACTATGTCCCTTGGGGAATAGCCATTAGTTCAAGAGCTATCACCTCATTGCTCTTCACAAAATTTAAATCAGTCAGTCATCTATTTTCATAGGTTCATAGATTAGTGCTAGGCTAACTGCCCTTGCAAGCCATTTCAAGCCTAGCTAATTATCCCCTGTGAGACTCAAACCTTAGGCCACATACCCATCCATCTAGACATGGAAACCTTAGTGGTCAGTTTGATAGCTGCATAAGAAACATGCAATTCTGAATCCTTAATGCACCAGTTAATTTTTTTTTCAGATAAACTTGTAACTGCCTACATAAATAAATACTGCAGAGTAAATGCTATCTCTTATTAATGTAATTTGGAAAAATTACACAAAGATTAATGGACTAGTTATGAGTGTTCTCTCTGTGGCTGCTATGGGTACAAAGGTAAGATAAGTTTGCAGGACCACCTTAGCATTGTGGAAAATCAGTACAGAAAGTCTACAGGTCCAGAATTCATTTTAAAGATGCAATGGTCACAAAAAGAATGTTTTCAAGGAAAGAAATCACAACTCTTACTTTGATGGTAGTCTGAAAGGGGGCAGTGTGAGCTTCTCCACAAGAAAACAGAGCTCCTTTCACAAAACAGTTGTAAGTTGAGAAAGAATCTCTACTAAAAGGCCTTTAAAATGTTTACATAAGCTAAGGAAGAGATTTGAAAGCCTTAGTGGAAATTACAGAAAGCACTATCAAATGGCTTTTGATAGAAAAATAATCTGCAGTAAAAAAAAAAATATATATATAATAATATAATGGCCTGCCCTGCCAGAAAAGATGAGGTTGAAGAAGTTCTGACTATCCATCTAGGTAAGTAGTGGTGAAGACAGTACATAGAAAATGTAAGTATAACCTACTTACCTTGGAAGGATTGCAGCTAGTTGGAGGCACTCCTTTCTTGAGCTGGTATCTATAATAGCTATTGTTTAATGTTGATTGGAATTTCTGTTTCCCAGTTGCAAAAATGATGTCACAATGCCCACTGTTTGGCTTTATCTTGTGCACAGGAGAATCTCACACACACATATATTTTTTTTTGTTCATAGATTAGTGCTTTTTTGTTTGCAATTTTTAAATTAATGTTCCCTACTTACTGCTTTTTTTTTTGTAAAATTGTACTTAACAATGTCTATGTTCTGTTTCCTATATGTTTTTTTTTATATATATATCTGTAATTTACCCATGGAGCTTTTCTCCCCGGGCCTCTACTGAAAATGGACATATATCCAGCTAGACTAGCCCGGTCAACAAATGTAAAATAAAATAAATATATATATATATATATATATATATATATATATATATATATATATATATATATACATACACATGTAGAGAGAGAGAGAGATATATAGATATAGATACTATGCAGATATATTGCAAGAAAAATCTAGACAATCCAGGGTTTTCCCTTTATGATACCTTAAACCTTCTTTACAAAGACCCATCAGACATATGCAAATGACCCCTTAAAGACATTAACTCTGTCAGCTTCATGACTTTTCCATGGCAGCTATTTATTTTTAAGAGTATGAAATTAGCACTAAATTTCTCTCAAGCTTATTAGCAGAAACTTCAGGATCAGAGAGGTAGATTGCAATGTAAAAAAGTTCAGTAAAGTAATGGATATCATGTCTAAATTGCCTAATGCAAGTAAAAGTAACTGCATTATTTGATAGTTTGATATATGATTTTATTAGTTTTAGTGCTATTTTTACATTGAGACAATTGAAATATGTTAAATAGACTAAAGTTACTTTTTGTCATAAAACTTGTTTATATGTGTTTTTGCCATATGGTATTATTTCTGAATTTGCTATTATTCTTATGACAGGTGGGGACAGTTTCTTGCTGTTTATTTCCATAAGGAAGTATAACCAATGGGGTAGGCAATAACCTCAGGCAATAGGTTATATGGAGAATTTTCCATTTACAATGGTCATAAGATCTATTAACACATGGTTTGGTTTGGATTATTTATTACATTTTCTGGGGGGGGGTTGGGGGGGTTGAAAGTATGCTTTTGAAGGAAAAGATTACTCATAGGTGTTCAGATTTTTCAAAAGAAGTAGTACAGGAAGGGGAGAAGTTTGCATGGAAAAGGTCAAGGAAATTATCACCTATGGCGAGGAGGAATGCTTTGATTATGGGAATTAGCATTAATAAAGCAGCAGAAGCTTTGAGCATATTTGCAGCTAAGTACATTCAACTTTAAAAGTTTTTGTTCTGACTAAGAAATCAAACTGCATGTCAGAAGGAGACAGAAGTGAATGTATACTTAGCAATGATACATAGAAGGGGAACTGTAATTTTCAATGATATGGTATGCATTTTTATTGAATGTTGCCTTCATTTTCCTTAAGTTCCATTAAGATATAATACACTATCTACCCCAGCAAGTAGATTCCCTGTGGACTAGAATGCATGGTAGGCACTGAATCCCTGCCAGCTTCATAGTAAAGGAGCTACTCATGATCAAACTTTCCGCTGTTCAAGTTTCTGGATCCAAATTAGAATTTTATCAATGGGTATGTCCATCTGCTGAGGTTTGCTAAAAATGCACCATGGGCCAGGGCAACAAAGACTTTAGTCATTTAGCAAAAGCCATGAGATGAGAGGTGCAGCCCATCCTTTTCAAAGCAAGAAAGACTCTTAGCTAACTTGTCCCAGGGAAACACATGTTGGATCTTCCTGGAATAATACAGGTAAGCTACTTATTTGTTGAAGCCATTTTTTTGAACTTTGGCATCATTGTTGATGATGGCAGAATCCTTCTCAGTAACAGTGATGAGCCTTTCTTGGACACACGGGAGGAAAGCTCAGTACTGTATCATTGCATATGCTCCACGGTGGATCATCTAATGTTCTCTCTTACATGGGCAACCACACAAGGTCAGACTCATACATAGGATGGTGAGGAGTCCTGAAGGCCCTTGTAATGTCCCTAATTCTAGCACCTGAGAGAGAGGTAGTTGCTGTAACCCTGTTTTGCCCAGTCTGTTAAGTGAAGTAATGGTGTGCCAAAGTAGAGAATACCCCTTAGCAACGACCATGTGACTGTTTGCAGGACCAGAGATATAGGCTTCCTGTTTTGATTTCTAATAGTGGCATTTGTGGGAACTGATGTAGATACAGAAGTATATTAAAAATGATCACACACACACAAAATCACATTTAATCCAAAAACCCAATCAGACTTAATGTTGTTGAATGCTTCTAATAACTAAACTGATTAAAAAAGGAAAACTGTTTCCTTTCTTGATTAGTTAACCACCTCCCCCCCCAAAAAAAAAAAACTAACTTACAGACATAACTTCTCTGGCTACTGGTATCATTACAGGAAGGATGTCAGGCATCAAACACCCATGGCCAGTCTATTATTTCCTTGTAACTACCATGCTGTCTGGAGTAATTGCTTGCTTAAATCCTCTCAACTAACAACATCATATAGCATGCTGATTACAACAGCCATTCCACACTTGCAGAAACAGTATCCAAAGAAGCAATTTATGAAGCCAACCTCATTTTCTCTGGCTGTTGAATATCTGCTTTACCACTATTTGCAGAGAGTGCAGTGTCTGTATCCAGTATTATACTTAGGTTAGAATTAATAATTCCTCTGTGCCTGTTACTGCATTTTTATTTGTAACTTCTCTAGCCATAAAATTAATTTTGTATATTTCTAGGACAATTGGTTTGAGTGTTTTACGTACTGGCTCCCTAAAGTAGATTGTGTCATTTACTAGTCTAAGGAGATTTTGCTTAAGTGTTTTAGAATAAATTGCCTAAAAAGTGTTGCACAAATCAGAATGGCATTTTCAACCTGTGCATGTTACATGCATAGAGTTTTCATGTTCCCCTGTGTCCAGGTATGCTTTGTCCAGGTACACCATTTTCCCCTGCCTCCTAAAGAGATGGCAATTATGCTCCGGTTTCCTCCCACATCCCAAAGGTGGATTGGACACTCTAAATTGGCCTTAGGTGTGAGTGTGTGTGTGCGTGTGCCTTCTGTGGAAGGTTGGGCGCCGGGCTGGCAACTAGACACTGTAAAAACTCCACTGCCAATCATGAGCGGACAGGTGATCCACTGTGGTGACCCCTAACTGGGAAAAGCCGAAAGAAAAAGAAGAAGATTGTCATTGCGTGGTTTATTTCTCTGGTGTCTCCTGTAAAATACCTACCTCAGTGAGACAAAAATGAAATTAGCAAATTAACTAATGATAAAGTCTGATAAAAGGCATTGTACTTTTCAAGCAAAATGTATTAAATAATCCATATATTCAAGTTTCAAAGAATTTTGTAACATTCATCCACAGAGAATTGTCATCTGTGTCTGTCTTGCCAGTGAGTTTTTTATTGCTTTATCTTGGATGCCATTTCACCTGCA